>NC_140171.1:120476423-120493923 GCF_963971535.1 Notolepis coatsorum | reverse complement strand
TAAAATGGGCTTTTTCTCTGACGATTTAGTTCTGATCGATTAGGAATGGGTCACGCCGTGTTCAGGAGATTGAGGCGCATAAACGTCTATTCGATCATGTCTCTAGCACCCCCACAGCCGTATCGGCAACCACTTACATCACGGCTCTGATCCACATTCATTCATATGCTCCCCCCGCAATATCCTCCCTGATTTCAATGTAACGCGGAAGTGTAGTGGTCTATAGCTTAGCTTGTGGTGCCACCTTGTGGTGGTGATGTGCAATGAGGTGCATGGGATTGATGCCAATAAATATAAAGTGTGTGTTAGTGTCTAAAGTGGGTAAAGTGGGTGCTACAGTGTGTTGTTTATTTAAAGTGAGTGTATGCGTGTGGATGTGTGTGTTGTGGGCGTATTTGATGTTCTGTTATTGTTCATTGTTCATTGAGCATCCTGATGGCCTGGGGATAGAAGCTCCTTCTGAGTCTCTCTGTGCTTGCCATGAGACTCCGGTATCGCTTGCCTGACTGCAGCAGTTCAAAGAGGCAGTTGTTTGGGTGGCTGGGGTCTTTGATTATTCTCTTAGCCTTACCCATACAGCGCTTGTTGTAAATGTCTTGGAGAGTGGGAAGCCCCCCTCCAATTGTGCGTTCAGCTGAATGGGCCACTCTCTGTAGTCTGCTACGGTCTTGTGCAGTGCTATTCCAAAACCAGGAGGTGATATTGCCAGTCAGGATGCTCTCTATTGTGCATGAGTAGAAGTTTTTTTTTTTTTTTTTTTTTTTATTATTGCAAAACAAAAATTATTAAAAGTCAGTACTCAACACACAATGCGTAATGAAACTAACAGTCAAGGTGACAAAAAATATGTGCGAGTACAGAAACAAGACAAAAAAAAAAACTATAATAATATTTTACCGTATACAGTGTATATCCAACGAAATTAACAATTATACAAATGCCTTATACAGGATATACCCCTAATACCTATTTTCTAAAACCCTACACACATATGCTCCAGCTCGAACCCCCCCCTCCCGGACCCCTCCTTGGATAGTACCTCCATTATCCCTCACTCCTAACCAGACACTACCATTATAAGCTAGCTTTTATTCTCTCCACCACTTCTAACCACATTGACATTTTGGATTCGTTGAGACCCAGAATTCTTGCTGTAGATATTTCTTGATAAATCACATCGAGATATGTAAGAGACCAAACTTTCCGGCACATTTTTTCCGGTTGAAACCAGCGTGATGCGATCAGTTTTTTTAGCTACTGTGATACCCGATAAAACCAATCTCTTTAGCTGTGGATTTACTGCAAACTCAAAAACATCATTCAAAAGCAATACAGAGGGGTGTACTGGTATATTCCAATATACGAGTTTTGATAATTGCTGGGTCACATCTTTCCAGAATGCCTTACAGGGTTTCCGTTAGAAAAAATTGTTGCCGGTCTCCGTGACCTGCAAGATTTCAATCTACCGGACAAATGAGATTAATTCCGGTCATAGTTTATTGAGCTTTAAAACAATTGATAGGCAGGCTATATAAAGAATGTCATCCTCAAGGCATGTAGATTTATAATATTATTACTTAAAACTAGGCTACTTTTGCGTATACAGTCATTAATTAATATATTCCAAATAAAATAAGTCCCTCGATACTCCGTGCTGCTGCTGACTTTATCCGCGTATGTGGGCAGTCGGTCCGACACTAAACAGCAGTCTGTTATAATCACATTTTTATGAGCTAACGAATTCCGTTATATTGGACATTTGTATTAATTATATCAAGCGAAGAACTGAGAAAGCAGAGAGATGGCAACATTATCGTGGTTTGCGTGACGACTCTCTCCACCTCGCAACGACTTATTTGCAAAGAGTATGGCGCTGCAGAGAAGCTGATTTAGCTGTTATTGGCTCTTTTCTGGGAACCGCACAGCAGCGCCCCCCACCCAACATTGGCTGAAAATGGCTGAATTGGAGTACTGCTGGAATACTGCATTGGGCTGCTTGTGCTATGGCTCTGCAGCTTCACAAAAGTTTGCACACCCAGCACTAAGCTCTCGCTCGCTGACAACGTCGTTGTCATTATTAGAAGCAACGAGGAAACAAATGTAATGATCGTTTCGTTCATCGCATAGGCTATTTAATTTTAGCCTATTTTAATACAATTCAAATAATCAAATTGTGCTTAGACTCAGGGAATTATTTTCACCGGACATTAAGACCGGAGAGATGAAATATGTCGGACTTAAACAGATTTTGCCGGTCAAAAACCGGTAATTACCAGCTAACGGTAACGCTGATGCCTTAACTGAGTTCTTGAGGATCTTCTGACTCACTTTGAACTTCCTTAGGCGCCTAAGGAAGTAGAGGCGTTGTCGTGCCTTCTTGATAACACTGTCAATGTGTGTGGTCCATGTCAAGTCCTCGGATATGTGGACTCCGAGGTACTTAAAACTGTTCACTCTCTCAACCGGTAACTGTCACTCTCTGTCAGTGATGCAGTGAGGCACAGTGAAACATTGTATAGTCTGATGGCTGTTGGAATGAAGGACTTCCTGTGCCGTTCAGTGCTGCATTTAGGTAGTGTGAGCCTAGCACTGAACATGCTCCTCCTGTCAGCCAAGTCTGTGTATAGTGGGTGGGAGGGGTTTTCCCTGATGGCCTGGAGCTTAGCAAGGCTCCTCCTCTCCGCCACCCTCGCTAGGGAGTCCAGCTCCACCCCAACCACGCTACTGGCCTTCCTGACCAGCTTATCCAGCCTGTTTGTGTCCCCTGCTCTCAGTCCGCTGCCCCAGCAGGTCACAGCGTACAAGAAGGCGCCCGCCACCACTGACTCATAGAACATCCTCAACATCCTTGTACAGATATTGAAGGATCTCAGCCTTCTGAGGAAGTAGAGTCGGCTCTGGCCCTTCTTGTACAGTGCCTCCGCGTGTTTTGACCCGTTCAGTTTGTTGTCGATGTGCACACTGAGGTATTTGTACTCCTGATGGAAACGGGGGTCACAGGTGCACTCCTCCTCCTCCCCAGCTCCACCACCAGTTCCCTGGTCTTCGCCACATTTAGCTGCAGGTGGTTTTTATCGCACCATGTGACGAAGTCCACTACCAGTTAGTTGAACGCCAACCACGTATATATACGTTATTTGATCGTTATTTCTTTTATTCGCTATTTCATTTCGTTGTCCATCCAGGGAGCCATGTGTAACCATAGGGAATGAGTCTGAGATTGCAAAAGTCCAATACTGCCGCCTGGTGGTATGCGGCCGATGTTGCACTCCCTTTGAGACTCTGTGTATGTGGCTGTGTATCGATGAAATTCCTCCGGGCGGACTTTTCTAGTAGCCTGGACCGAGGGCTTTACCCGATCGCATTGAATAGTTTTGGGGACCCCTGATTCATTATGCTGTGATGGGTTATGTCGTGGCCCAAATGGACATACAATCTACCAGATGGCAATCAAATAATTGGAATATTCTTTTTGGAATCTCACCGGCCACAGGTAAGAGCAATTTAACGTAAATTTCAGCTTGATTGTGCCTTGTTTTCATAGCCATCGCCCTGATCAGCGTATGCTGTTGTACTAACGAATGCCGTTATTGACAATCAATTCATCAGAAACAACCTCCCCCTTTCATGCATTCATGATGGAACATAATATACCGATCATATGCATTTTAATTTTTAATTGTAGTGTGTATAGGGACGAAATGCCAATGGATTAAGTATAATATGCGTCGCAGCCTATTACTAGCCTCCCAGGAATTACCCTAAACCGCTCTAAAACCATACTTATATTGACCACGGTATAAAACGGGAATGTATGGATGGAAAAATTATTCCTTTTTCACATCTTGAACGATAGACACTCGATGTCAAATGGGCCATAGTATTGCATCCATAGCTATAATATATATATATAGTTATAGCCCTGCAAACAAGGTGAGCGACTCCATTGGTTTAAAGCGTGGCAGCACATAGTCATATCCCGTTCCCAGCGTGGCAGTCATTGAGTTAAGAATAGGTGGATTATTCTAATTTTGTAAATTTTTCAGGATTACAGGCTTGTCATGCAGCTGTTGTTCCTTGAAGGTGGATGAGTGGATACTCATTATCTGAAGCTGTTTGCCACTAGGGGAGAACGGGGTTGGTTGTCACAATGTGTCAGAGTGTCTTTGATAGGTAATTTCCTCTTTGTTACAATACGTTGGAAAATGAGAGGGACACACATTTCAAGCCAACATCTTAAGCTTCAGTTTAATGTAGGATGAATGACTATCTATTGAAAGATGTTTTGATGATGAGCAATTCATATTAGAGTAAAAAGTGTGACAACCAACCCCGTTCTCCCCTACTTGCTTCCTTTGTAATCGGTGTTCATCATACATCATACAATGTTGTATGTGCGGTTATGACGGGTCCCATTTTAAATTTTTTATGTTTCAAAGGTCACTGTAACGGTCGTCCATGCTTCAGTATGTTTTAGGATAATAACTCTAAAGAGACAACTGTCTGTAGCTCAAAACAAACCAGACTCAAAAGAACTTTACAAACATCACTAACAGCATCGAAACAAGATGGAAAAGACAGAATAATACGAGAAGAAAGGAGGCGATGGTGGAAAAGAGGGAAGACTCGGAAGGGAAACACCGGAGAGAACAATATGGAGGAAAAGTGGAGCCTGAGAGTGTGGCTGCACGTCTTTTTTGGAAATTTCCATGACCACGTTCATTAAGTATGCAATCTGACCGCAAGATAGCTGAGAGCTGAGGCCGGTTCTAAACAAACGGTCCCGCCTCCACTGTGCCTCGTTTAACGGCTGAGGCGGCAGCATTTACCTCCGTGCCACGGGGCACTGCGCAGAGATTACACACGCACACACGCATGCACGCACACACACACACACACACACACACACACACACACACATACACACACACACACACACACACACACACACACACACACACACACACGCACCATGTGTGGCCATGTCATTGTATACAAGTCATGTGAACTTAGGCATACACACAGTGTGTACATTCACACAAATATAACACTATACACACACACACACTTATGCAGGCGCACACAACATGTGGTGTATCTGGGGACTTTGTCCTTGCTGATACCAGACTTAGTGCCCTTCTGTCTGTATCACAGCGCCAACATCTTCCTTTTCTCTTTGTCTTCAGAGACGCCTGACAGTCACCAATCAGCCCACTGTTAGTTCATGCGTCCTATTCATCCATCTAGCCATCAATTCATCCATCTAGCCATCCATTCATCCATCTAGCCATCCATTCATCCATCTAGCCATCAATTCATCCATCTAGCCATCAATTCATCCATCTAGCCATCCATTCATCCATCTAGCCATCCATTCATCCATCTAGCCATCAATTCATCCATCTAGCCATCCATTCATCCATCTAGCCATCAATTCATCCATCTAGCCATCAATTCATCCATCTAGCCATCCATTCATCCATCTAGCCACCCATTCATCCATCTAGCCATCAATTCATCCATCTAGCCATCCATTCATCCATCTAGCCATCCATTCATCCATCTAGCCATCAATTCATCCATCTAGCCATCCATTCATCCATCTAGCCATCAATTCATCCATTCATCCATTCATCCATCTAGCCATCCATTCATCCATCTAGCCATCAATTCGTCCATCTAGCCATCTATTCATCCATTCATCCATCTAGCCATCAATTCATCCATTCATCCATCTAGCCATCCATTCATCCATCAATTCATCCATTCATCCATCTAGCCATCCATTCATCCATCTAGCCATCAATTAATCCATTCATCCATCTAGCCATCAATTCATCCATTCATCCATCTAGCCATCCATTCATCCATCAATTCATCCATTCATCCATCTAGCCATCCATTCATCCATCTAGCCATCCATTCATCCATTCATCCATCTAGCCATCCATTCATCCATCTAGCCATCAATTAATCCATTCATCCATCTAGCCATCAATTCATCCATTCATCCATCTAGCCATCCATTAATCCATCTAGCCATCCATTCATCCATCTAGCCATCAATTAATCCATTCATCCATCTAGCCATCAATTCATCCATCTAGCCATCCATTCATCCATCAATTCATCCATTCTTCCATCTAGCCATCAATTAATCCATTCATCCATCTAGCCACCAATTCATCCATCTAGCCATCAATTCATCCATCTAGCCATAAATTCATCCATCTAGCCATCAATTCATCCATTCATCCATCTAGCCATCAATTAATCCATTCATCCATCTAGCCATCAATTAATCCATCTAGCCATCAATTAATCCATTCATCCATCTAGCCATCAATTCATCAATTCAGCCATCAATTCATCCATCTAGCCATCAATTCATCCATTCACCCATCTAGAATGAATGAATGAATGAATAATTTTATTTCGAATGTTTACAAATAAATAAACAAACAAATAATTTGTTGCTAAACAAACAAACAATAGGTCTTTCCTTCTGAATGAATGCAGCATGGTTTATATATAGCGTTATCGGAATATACAGGGTGCACTGACTGCGCTCTGCGTAACTCAACTCGTTATTATTTTGCGCATAGATTGCAGAAATACGGGAACGCTTTGATTATATTTTAAAGGCTTTGCCATTGTTAAACGTAATAAGTGGAATTTCGAAGCTGTAAGCAGAATACAACTACAAGTCATTTGAACACCCACGATATAGTGTTCTTCCCCCTTCCTACTGTATAAGAAAGAATATCGTGTGGGTGATATGACTTGTATTCTGCTTACAGAATTCCACGTATTTAGTTTTACAATGTCAAAGCCTTTTAATATAAATCAAAACGTTCCCGTATTTCTGCAATCTATGCGCAAAATAATAACGAGTTGAGTTCTAACAAAGAATGTATTACATGCTGGGTAGGCTGATAGTTTATGATATGAATATGAATATGATATGATATAAGGTATACTGGTCTGTCAGCGAGGAGATAGCCCACAGCGGATAGCCATAAATGCCATTTGAGAATATAGGCTATTAATGCAAAGCGACGGCCTATAGCCTATACATATTATTTAATGTTTTCATAAGCGTAAAGATACAACAGCTAGATTAATGATCAAGTTAGTTTACTGTATGCAGGCTTCGCAGGGCTGTGCCATGTGTTATTATATATGCACAAGTTACTGTTGCATAATGTAGGCTATGGCTGCTATTATATGTAATTCATATAGGCTACCTAATACCGACAACAAAATAGATGCCTCTACAAATCAAGCCCGCCTTTTATTTATCCCATAACACGGGTTGTGTCTTCTTGGTTCGGCAGCGCCTCTGTGAACAATCTCGCTCGTGGAGTTTCTCATAGTTCGCTCGGGTCAGTCCATTATTTCACATCCCATAGGGGCTGTTTCATTACCATATATGGATAATCATGCACGAGCATTGACGGTAAGAACAATTGGTATTTATCAACACGGAGGAGCGTAGGACCCGTGTACGCACGGTTGATAAATCCCAATATTTCTGTGCGTACACACATTCTAAATTCTGTGCTTACGTATGAAAATAGACCACTTTCTAAGAATTGTTGATAAATGAAGGCCAGAGTTTACAGCAGGGTCAGTTCAGACTCCATTCCTCTAATGACTGAGGCCTAGACTGGCACCAGGGTAATGTGATCCTGGATGTGTGGCTGGATAAACTTCTTCTGGCCACATCCACGGCCGTTAGAGGGTTGACCACACTGCCCACTGTGGGCTGGCACATTGCAAAGGACTGGAGGCCACATCAGAACAACTAAGTAACTTAAAGACGCCACATCAGAGCAACACTGACATCCTACCTAAGTCACTTAGGGGGCTTTCCCACTAGCCATCCGGGGTCGAATCCGAGCACGATCGCACCAAAATAAGTGTGATGAGAAGGCCCCCCCCCCCCCCCCCCCCGCTGATTGGCTCCAAGCCGGGACCGCTTGAAAAGGTTTCCAGTGGTTTCGGGTGCGAACCACTGGAACCAACGTCCCTGACGTCGGAACGGCGCGTGGTGTGCAAGCAAACCTGTAATGCTTTCATGCTTGCTTGAAATTTGGGCAGATAAAAACATACAGCAACAACTGGACAATACCCACAAAAACGACGATATTTATGGGCAATTTGGTGAGTATTTGCGTGCGCATGGGTACAACAGATCAGTCAACAATGTTGAGCTAAAAGTGAAGAAGATGAGGCTTCAATATCAATATCTTAAAGTACGGGATCAGCAAATCAGGCAGCTCATCTGATGACAAGGACACATTTCCGTGGTTTGATGCAGTGGACAGCATAATCGGCCAAAAACCAACCAGTGATCCCTCCGTTGTTTAATCATTCACTACCCACAGTAAAGTGGCACGATTAGCCCATCTATAACCCAAACAACAAGGGAGCCTGACGTTGTTGTTCAATCACAACCCATCGCACTATTACTACCTCCAGTAACACAGCCTGACGTTAGTCCATCAACTAGCCTGCCAATCGGTAAGTAAAGTTTTAGCATCCATATTCTCATGACTTTTCAGTGTCTGATCCATCTGTGACCCATTGTGTTTTTAACGTGCGGTGTACGTGGCCAAAAAAAGCGCGCGGCTTATAATTATGTTCAACGGGACTATAGCCGATCGAGTATATATATGCATATTATCTTTTTTTTTTTTTAAACTTTGGCCATTCCGCTGGCTCTTTTTGCGTTTTATCGCATTTTCTCTGGTCAAGAATGACCGAGAGAAACAGGTTGAATGGGGGTACAGATGGGGGGAAGACACTCTGAGAAAGTTACGGCTTTGTCCGGGAATCGAACTTGCTACCCCAGATCCGTGACGAGCACGGTTGTCCCCGGCGCCGAAATAGCGCTCGAGGTACGCGGTGAGCTACTGGAGCTCCCCTGCATATTATCTTTTACGTTGTTCGTTATATGTTTTGTCTATCTGTCTGTAATCTATGTGGTTAGCGCGCGGCATGGCCATAATGTATCTAACCCATCGTGTAGGTTTAGCTGGTACATTACTTCCCGAGGTACAGTGAAAATGTCCCGTGTAACTGTTTTGGTTCATTCAGAAATATAGACTATAGAGTGTTGCTCTCCTCAATTGTGCTTGGGAACGAAACACGAGATTGTAGTGTGTACGCAGATCAGAGGGGGGAGAGGGAGGGGTTCGCACTTGAGGACGGAGCGAGGACGGAACGGAGCACCCGTTCCTAATGAGAAGATGCCACATCAGAATAAAACTGACATCCTACCTAAGTCACTTAAAGACACCACATCAGAACAACACCGACATCCTACCTAAGTCACTTAAAGACGCCACATCAGAATAACTCTGCCTTTGACATCCTACTTAAGTCACTTAACTCTTTCAGTGCCACTCACGAGATTTCTCTGTTTTTTTTATAGGTGGTTGCGTGCCACTCACGAGATTTCTCGGAATTATTATAATATTTTTTTTTTTGCGATCTGAAAAATTATTGCATCACCCGAGCCTACCCGAGTATAGCCGAGCTGCGCCGGTGATCACTGTGGAAAAAAGCGCCCCCTGTCGTCTCCCAGATGACATAAGTGATTTTGGAATGGACTCAATGAAAATGAATGGGGAAAAAAATCCGGTACTCCACATTTTCCAGTTCACTGATCCAGCCGGGGTTACCAGAGTTCATTCTGGAGCCTCAGAGCCCCGCGGATCATGGAGATCTACAGTGTCGCGTTGGATCCATACACGTATCGATTTTTTCGAATGGTGATCAGGAATTGGAATATACCAGTTGGATACCATCTGATGTCAGGTAAGGACTCTATGTTATCAGTGGTAGGATAATCGGAGTAAGTTTGATGAAGTTATAAGCTGTTTTGTGAAATGTCTTCTTTCGGTTTCACTGTAAAAGTCTGTGAGGAAATCAACGGAGCGATTATCCGCGCGCGGCCGTAATGTGCTTGCGTGCACGTATAATATTGATCATCTAGCGTTTTTTTGAAAACGATTCATAAAAAGGCAGACGAATATCAACGTTGTGGAATATTCCACTAAAAGACGATTTTCATAGAATGCTCCAGAATGAGCTGTTTTTTATATCAAAACGGGGGCTTTTCTAACTGCTCTGAAATGGAAACGACGCGATAAAAAAACAATCTGCCTTCACAGCACTGACTGGAAAATAGTCTTTGATAATGCGATGGGCAGATTAGACACATAGCCATAATTTAAAACATAGATTAGGCGATATTAACGTTAACATTGGCGCCGATGGTGGCATTCAAGCGGTAAAACGGAAAACCAGGCGTGGCACTGAAAGAGTTAAAGACACCACATCAGAACAACACTGACATCCTACCTAAGTCACTTAAAGACACCACATCAGAACAACACCGACATCCTACCTAAGTCACTTAAAGACGCCACATCAGAATAACTCTGCCTTTGACATCCTACTTAAGTCACTTAAAGACACCACATCAGAACAACACTGACATCCTACCTAAGTCACTTAAAGATGCCACATCAGAACAAAACTGACATCCCTAAGTCACTTAAAGACTACACAGTACACACCAGAACAACTCTGACATACTACCTAAGTCACTTAAAGACTACACACCAGAACAACTCTGCATTTGACATCCTACCTAAGTCACTTAAAGACACCACATCAGAACAACACTGACATCCTACCTAAGTCACTTAAAGACTCCACACCAGGGGGGGCTCCAGTAGCTCACTGCATATCTCGGCGCTATTTCAGCGTCGGGGAAAACCGTGCTGCGTCACGGATCTGGTGGACTCTGAGTTCGATTCCCGGACCCGCCGTCATTTATCAGAATGTCTTCCCCTGATCTATATCCCGTTTCACCCTGTATCTGTCGGTCACGCTTGACCAGAAAAGCGATAAACGCTAAAAAATAAAGTTTAAAAAAATAAAAATACTCCACACCAGAACAACTCTGACATCCTACCTAAGTCACTTAAAGACTCCACAACAGAACAGCTCTGACAAGGCGGTTAGGTGGCCGAGCGGAGATTGCGTTCGTCACCAACCCCGGAGCTGTGAGCTGGATTCGCCTGTTCGAATCCAGCTCACAGCTCCGGGGTTGTCACCAGCTTGGCTGGCCGTCTGCACTAATACAATTGGCTGTATTAGAGGGTGGGAGAAGCTGGCGGGGTGGGTCCGGGTCGTTGTAAACAGCGACTCCTACAGTTCGGTCGGGGCGCCTGCTAAGCGCGGATAGGACTTGAGGGGGATAGTGTGGTCCTCCCACACGCTACGCCCTCTCGATGAGAATCCGCGCTGCCAGGTGAAAAGAAGCGGTGATTGGCTGGACGTGTGTCGGAGGAAGCATGTGGTAGCCTCCACTCTCCCAGATGATCTGACTGTGGGGGGTAAGTGCGCAGCGACCAGGAAGGGACTGGGAATTGGCATACGACTAACATTGGGATGGGAGAAAATCGGAGGAAAATGGAGGGGGAAAAAGATAAAAAAAAAAAAAAAAAACAGCTCTGACATCCTACCTAAGTCACTTAAAGACGCCACATCAGAACATCACTGACATCCTACCTAAGTCACTTAAAGACGCCACATCAGAACATCACTGACATCCTACCTAAGTCACTTAAAGACGCCACATCAGAATAACTCTGACATCCTACCTAAGTCACTTAAAGACGCCACATCAGAACATCACTGACATCCTACCTAAGTCACTTAAAGACACCACATCAGAACATCACTGACATCCTACCTAAGTCACTTAAAGACGCCACATCAGAACATCACTGACATCCTACCTAAGTCACTTAAAGACACCACATCAGAGCAACTCTGACATCCTACTAAGTCACTTAAAGACACCACATCAGAACAGCTCTGACATCCTACCTAAGTTACTTAAAGACACCACATCAGAACAGCTCTGACATCCTACCTAAGTCACTTTCATGTCGTTTGGTGTAACTATTTGCTCTGCTATTTTCAACTGCATGGGGGGTTCTCACATGTCCTCCTCCTAACAACAGACTCACTTTATGAAGGCAAATTGACTCACAGTTGTGGAGACATCTCAGTCTCAATAAACATATGCACCAATACCTCCTAACGCTTGTTGCCAAATTTACAAAGACTAAAACTAGGGATGTCCGATATTATCGGCCGACCGATATTATCGGCCGATATCGGCAGTAAAATGTCATATCGGAAAATATCGGTATCGGTAAAAAAAAATTAAAAAACAATAACAATATATATATATATTTTTTACATTTATTTAACCTTTATTTACCCAGGCAAGCAAGTAAGAACCAATTCTTATTTTATTTATTGTCAAAAGTATGCATATTGGTTTAATTCAACAACAAGAGATATGTAATGTTAATTTTAACTTTTTTAATGATCATATTTTGCACAGATAATGCTTACATTTAGAAAGCCTTTTGAATGCATCCAGTGAAATTATTAGTTACCTGAAATTATTAAGTTTTTTTGGGGGGAAACCCTGCATATATCGGTATCGGTTGATATCGGTATCGGTATCGGAAATTAAGAGTTGGACAATATCGGAATATCGGTATCGGTAAAAAAGCCAATATCGAGCATCCCTAACTAAAACTAAAGACTAAGACCAAGACTAAATATTTTAATTAACTGTTATTTTAGTTTGTTTTATAAGTATACAATATATATATTGTGGCAGATATCAACCCCCCTCTCATGGATATGTGAAGGATGGGAGATATTATTGCCACAGAAGGAGTAGAGACAATTAGGTAGCTGATTAGTACTGATAGAACACACCTGTGCATCATTAGTTCACCCACATCTCACATGCACACACCCCAGACACACACACTACAAAGCCACTAGGTTAGTCAGAAGTAAGTTGAGTGGAGGTGAGGTTGGAGTTGTGACATAGAGAGAGAGATATTGAGATATTCGGAGTTGTGTAAGGTGAGAGGTAGTGAGAGGAGAGGTGAAGGCGAGAAGGTGTTCATTGTGTACTGGACCCTAGACTGGCTGAGAAACCCCCTTGTGTACTGACCCTGGACCGGACGACTACCCTGAGTATTGAACAATCCCTTTTTCTGTGCGAGAGCCTGTTTTGTGTTTTTGACCATCGGACTGTATTACGACCATTCTCTTGCCTATCGAACTGAATTCTGCCCTTATTAAATAAATATTCTTATTGATTGATATTGCTCTTGTGTGGACATTCAAATTTGTTTGTATTTGAACCGTGGCGAGTCTGAACCCCACCAGGCTCGTCACAATATATATATATTGACTTTACCTACTTTTTACTTCTTAATATTATTTTTTTTACTTACTTTCTTTTTACTGTATGTAGCACACTCTCAGGGGCTCCTACAGAAACAAGAATTTCATTATAAAGTATTCTGTATTTTGTTCTGACAAATAATAAACAAACTTGAACTTGAAACTTGAACTTGAACTATATATTAAAAAAACTCTAAAGTCTAGTTTTATTTTAATTTTTTTTTAAGTAAAATGTTTTTTTTCACACCTAGTTTTAGTTTTTAGTTTAGTTTTTATTGAACTATATGCCCCCCCCACACACCCACACACATGTATGCATATGTAGACACCTGAATACGTCCAACAATAATTCAATGTGTCTAACCTAATTCCTTGTACTCTACTGTGTTCAGGATAACGTTGTGTAAACTCCCCTACCTAACTTTGACATTTAATAGTGGAGCATGCACTGGACTGCCGCCAGGGGGAGCTGGTGTGACGTTGGGCAGGAGAGACAACAGAAGAAGAAGGGCTGGCTGAAGGCAGAACTCAGACAGCGGGACAGCCTCTTCATCGTTTCTACACAGAAGCAAGCGGACACGTAGAGCGGAGCTCTAGATACTAAGGACACGCGAGATATGACCCCCGTCACGGGGCGGGTTAGTAATGTCGTATGCGATAGCTTAGCTTCCAGTTAATGCTAAAGAGACATTGTGAACAAAGAAGCAGACGTGTTACTGCCGAAGAGTGTGGTAGATATTGCACACGTTGCATTTTAGTTAAAGTATAGGCGAGAGGACAGGGGGTCGTCCCGATCCACAGTTTAGCTTCAGTTAGGCCTAGCACCACAGTTTAGCCTGCATGTCGCAGCCGCGGACCCCGCAACGGACGTCGCCGGACTACACCCACCTCCAGCCGTTGCCTGCCTAACGTCAACCCAGCCCGCCCCTGCCTGTCACAGGTGACAAGCACGGGACCGTTCGACGGCCATCTCGCAACACGGACATTCGTTGCGGGAGCAGGCCAACCCTTGGTTAAGTACACACAAGTCAGTTACAGTGAGCACTCCGAGTGCTGGAGCCTGGGGTAAACATTCTCTTTGTGCGGCGCGTGCCCTTTCAGAGGCAAAGAGAATCAGTACTTTGAACTGGCACGTGTACCATTGATTAGGGGCGCCCCGACGTTTGTTATTTTGGGGAGTGCCGGCTTAGACAGGCTTTTTGTTTAAACTGTGGGCCCACTGTATTTTCTGGTTAAATGTGTTGTGTAAACGGGAAGAGCTTTATTCATTGTGTTGCGTAAGCGGGAAGAGCTTTATTCATTGTGCCTCGTGTAAGTGGGAAGAGCTTTATTCATTGTGTTGCGTAAGCGGGAAGAGCTTTATTAATTGTGCCTCGTGTAAGTGGGAAGAGCTTTATTCATTGTGCCTCGTGTAAGTGGGAAGAGCTTTACTCATTGTGCCTTGTGTTAATAATAGGAGAGTAGCTTCAGTAAAGAAAACTAAATGGGATCACTGTGTGCGTGTCCGTTAATGTGTTGTATTGTTTAACCCCTTCTTACCCACGGCCTATACATCATTGGGAGAGGTCTCTGCTCATCAGCAAGGAAAGGTACTGCTTTGGGGAGAAAGTATATCATCTATCACTACTGCCACCGGGTGTGGGAGGGTGTGGGAAGTATTAGGAGAAGTGTGGGTGTGTGGGGAATTACTGCAAGTCGCCCTGGAGGGCAAGAAGGACCAGCGCACCACTCCTAGGCCCCATCCACTCCCTCTGCTAAAGCTCCACTCTAATACTCCTGCACTACAGTCAGGGACTCAGCCGGACTCAGATCTGCTGCGTTCCCACTACCTGGTGACAGTGTACATCTACTCTCATAAAGTAGGGATAATCCACCCTGCTACACATAGACACACACACACACACACACACACACACACACACACACACACACACACACACACACACACACACACACACACACACACACACACACACACACACACACACACACACACACACACACACACAAACACATACACACCTCTCTCCGTCTCTAACCCACTTTATTTCTCCTTCTCTCCCACTAGAAGGGGTTTGGGACTTGGGAGGGTTGCTTTAGAAATGCTATCTGTTCTATGTTACAATTTACCTGCTTTAAGTTGTAGTTAGTAAAGTTATTCACTGGAAGATTTGTTTCCAGTTACTTTAGAATTGTTTTGGGCACTCGCCTACCACTGCAGAGACCCAGGGTTCAAATCCCGGTATCAGTGGTACCTCCGGCTTGGTCAGTCGTCCCTACGAACACAATTGGCAGTGTCACAATTGACAGGTCACAGCAGTGACAGCACCTGTTCAGCAGGGAGGGGATCTGAGGGAGATAACATGAAACTCCTTGCTGTCAGGTGAAAAGTAATAGCTGCCTGGCGACCCAACATGTATCGGAGGAGGCATGTGATAGTCTACACCCTCCCCAGACCGACAGTAGGACAGCACAACAACCAGGGGGGAATTGGCATACCAAATAAATTAGGGGATGGGAGAAAAATTTAGAAAGGCAAAAATAAAAATGTTTTTGGATTTTCCATATCTCATGTGTCTCAATCCAAAATCAGTAGTAGCGGAACAGACAAGTCACTTCAATTATCACTATAGATATTGCACAAGTAATGATGATAGGCTTTGATTCATCTATCATTATTACAACTATACTTATGTTATGTAATGTAATATAAACTTCTCCAATAAAAGGTGCAATATAGGCTAGTATAACATTTCCCCAACAGTGGCGCAGGAGGTAGAGCGGTCGTCTGGTAATCTGAAGGTTCCCGGTTCGATTCCCTCTCCTCCCGGGCAGCGTGTCAAAGTGTCCTTGAGCGAGACACTTAACCCCTAATTGCTCCCGATGAACAGGTCGGCACCTTGCATCGTCGCCTCCGCCGTCGGTGTGTGAATGTGTGAGTGAACGGGTGAATGTGTTGGATAAAAGAGCTATATAAATGCACCATTTACCATCACCTCAGCCCATGGCTATAATTGACCTATCTCAAACCCTGCCCTCTTTTCATGGTCCTCCAATCACAACTGTTGCTTCCCTTGGACTTCCCTCTGTCAAATCTTGTCCGGGGGAAGTCTGAGAGAGCGAACGTTGTGAAAGGAGGATCAAGAAAAGAGGGCAGGGCTTGAGATAGGTGAATTTATACTCTGTCAGAATAAAGTCAATCAAATGAAAGGCGTTTTTTCCAGATATGAACTGAAAGCATGGACGGTACAGTTAGAGGACAGGGGTGAGATCAACTACCTGTACACACACACACACACACACACACACACACACACACACACACACACACACACACACACACACACACACACACACACACACACACACACACACACACACACACACACACACACACACACACACACACCCTGTTAAAGTTCAACATGTCGTTCTCACAAATCCCTCCAAGGGAACGAGAACATGTTGAGCTCACAACTTTACTTTCAACCAATCTGATTCATAAAAAAAAAAACTGAGAATACGGAGACTCCTTCACGTGTTCCACTACTACAGAGATTAGTTGTTAACTGTAGTTTGCACATTGGTGCGTCGCTCAGTGTAAAACACTAGCGCTATCAAGCCTGTCATGTGAAAGAGGTCCCCCTGACCTTCTTTTGACTCAGTTCTCTTGTGATAAGAGATTAGCCTCAACGTGTCACTCAGTAATATGCTCAGTGCCCGGCATTCAACGCGGGACAGGGACGGGTGGAACAGAATGACACGGGGGACGAGAGGAGGGGTGTGTGTGATTCTGAGTGAAACCGTGATTGAAGATGTGATGTAACGGGCAAGTGTATCTTATCTACTCTGTGATCCCCTGTAGATCAAGGGGATCACAGTCTAGCCAAACCCCTCATACCCCCCCCCCCCCCCCCCCACCCCCGCCCTCAGTGACTCCCTTTTTGTGAGCTGTCCAGGAAGGAGCTGGTGGGCGACTGGTAGGGTGAAACTGCCTGACAAGCCCATTTGAAATCAACACTGTGCTTTGAGCATGAAGACACAGAAGAGAGAAAACAGACACTTGTGAAGAGTGGTATATGATACACAGTTGACCTTTGAAGTGCATTGGAATGTAAGGACACAATTACTGTGATGATAGTGTATTGTAGTGTTAGTATCAGCAACAATAGTATCACTCTGCCTAGTATGAATGTGT
>NC_140171.1:120458923-120468923 GCF_963971535.1 Notolepis coatsorum | reverse complement strand
TGACTGACTGACTGACTGACTGACTGACTGACTGACTGACTGACTGACTGACTGACTGACTGACTGACTGACTGACTGACTGACTGACTGACTGACTGACTGACTGACTGACTGACTGACTGACTGACTGACTGACTGACTGACTGACTGACTGACTGACTGACTGACTGACTGACTGACTGACTGACTGACTGACTGACTGACTGACTGACTGACTGACTGACTGACTGACTGACTGACTGACTGACTGACTGACTGACTGACTGACTGACTGACTGACTGACTGACTGACTGACTGACTGACTGACTGACTGACTGACTGACTGACTGACTGACTGACTGACTGACTGACTGACTGACTGACTGACTGACTGACTGACTGACTGACTGACTGACTGACTGACTGACTGACTGACTGACTGACTGACTGACTGACTGACTGACTGACTGACTGACTGACTGACTGACTGACTGACTGACTGACTGACTGACTGACTGACTGACTGACTGACTGACTGACTGACTGACTGACTGACTGACTGACTGACTGACTGACTGACTGACTGACTGACTGACTGACTGACTGACTGACTGACTGACTGACTGACTGACTGACTGACTGACTGACTGACTGACTGACTGACTGACTGACTGACTGACTGACTGACTGACTGACTGACTGACTGACTGACTGACTGACTGACTGACTGACTGACTGACTGACTGACTGACTGACTGACTGACTGACTGACTGACTGACTGACTGACTGACTGACTGACTGACTGACTGACTGACTGACTGACTGACTGACTGACTGACTGACTGACTGACTGACTGACTGACTGACTGACTGACTGACTGACTGACTGACTGACTGACTGACTGACTGACTGACTGACTGACTGACTGACTGACTGACTGACTGACTGACTGACTGACTGACTGGCAGGCAGGCAGGCAGGCAGGCAGGCAGGCAGGCAGGCAGGCAGGCAGACAGACAGACAGACAGACAGACAGACAGACAGACAGACAGACAGACAGACAGACAGACAGACAGATCTGTCTCTGGTTCAAATTTATAGACTGGCAGGGAAATCTGTGTCAAGTTAGAGAATGAGTACTGCTCCCTCGTCCCCCAACAACTACAGCTAAAGTGTCCTTGATTCAAGGCACTTAGCCCCCCGACCACTCTAGTGGAGTTGCTACATGGCCAACAGTGTCAGACTGTGGTTATACTGGTTGTACTGGGCAGTTCCCAGGTGTAAATGTGTGTAACTACTGTATATGATTGCGTACCAGGGAATTGCTGGAAAATAGCATACATGTCGTCATCATCATATTGCTCTATTTAAATATACATATTTAAAAAAATATATATTATTATTATAAAGGAATGATATTGGCAAATTACCAAAAAGAGGAAAGAGGTGGTGACTATTGTCAATCTTCTGGATCTAAGCTGGTGTTTTCTTTTTCTTTTGTTCTACATTGTGGATACTGATATTATTTATTTATTATATGTTGTTTTCAATGTTAAATAATGAAGTATTATTGGTAATGTGGATATTCTCCATTATATAGGCAGGGGAACTATGTGAGAATGCTATTCATCGACTACAGCTCAGCATTCAATACCATAGTCCCCTCCAAACTCATAGCCAAGCTCAGGGACCTGGGCTTGAACTATGACCTCTGCCAGTGGGTCTTGGACTTCCTGACGGGCAAACCCCAGGTGGTGAGAGCAGGCAACTGCACCTCCTCATCCATCACCCTCAACATAGGGGCCCCACAGGGCTGTGTTCTGAGTCCCCTCCTCTACTCCCTGTACACACATGACTGTGTGGCTCAGCCAGGGGCGTATTTGGCACGGGGGACTTGGGAATGGGTCCCCCCCATTTTTTCAGAATGCAGTTAATGTCCCCCCCCCGTCTGACTACCTGTATGCAAAGAGTAGTAGATGGGGGTCGCATTTGCACGGGCCAAGTACCCACTCGCTAAAGTACTCGTCTTTGCATAATAATAGCTCGGGTCGTCCCCTCAGCCGAGGTGTGTGTTAAAATACGTCATCACATACGGTATAAAGAGAGATAAGATAAGACATTCAGTGCTATGTCCGACTCCTACCTGCGTGCAGCAACAACGAGATGGCACCGTCGCCCAAGAGGAGAAAGCTACTTCTTCAAAGCAAACTAAGTTTTGCTACGCTGTCGCCCGGAGCTAAACCAGCAGCAGTGACGACACCACCACGAAACAGGAAGGCAAGTAACAGCATTTTAGCAGATTTTCTTTTTTTAATATAGGCCTAATGTATTTGTCCAGATTGACTATATAGCTATAGCTATTTGCCTGTTTGTTTCTCTTGAAAATAATCGTGGTTCATAAGTCCATGATTGATTGATTGATTGAAAAGTTTATTAACAGATTGCAGAATGGGTACAGTACAGTACAGCTCAATACATAAATTGTTAAGAGGATGCAGACCTGAGAAAGACTTTCGTCTTGTTTCCATCAGGGTCCCCCATTTTCAATTCATCATATGACACACACGACATACAGATAGACAGTACTGCTACATCTATACATTTATGACATACCAGATTTTCAAATACAGTACTGTTTGTGATACTAAAAAAATCCAGAAAAAGAGTATACATTTGACATAGAAACTGTGCATTGGAGGAGGTTGGGTAGGTGGGGTGGGGCTGTACATTGGAGGTGGGGGGGGGGGGGGGTGGGTAGGATACAACCCCATTGTAATCATCCTGACAAAATAATGATGAATTGAAAATGGGGGACCCTGATGTAAACAAGACTAAATTCTTTCTCTGGTCTGCATCCCCTTAACAATTGTGTGTATTGAGCCGTACTGTATTGTACCCATTCTGCAATCTGTTAATACAATTTCCAATCAATCAATCAATAATGGGAATGGAACACTGGTGCATTAATGTTTTATTAATGTACGCTGTCCCCATGGTTCAAATAAATAAAGTTAGTAAACCTATACCCGTGTTCTAATGGTTTCTCTCTTTTTGGGTTTGTTTATTCTGCAGGAGGATGCAAATACGGCTTCTGAAAGCACACAGACAGTGCCTGTAAACGTAGATGCACAGCTGCAGCGTGCACTATCCCCACCACTGAATGACAGAAATTATGTAAGTAACAATAATGTCTTAACAAAATACATATTTGACTGTGTAGTGGATGGTTGGATAGATGCTGGATAGACACAGAGCTCCCTGCCCCCTCCCCTCAGGTTTGGTGTGTGAACGATGTCATGGTCTGATTACCGGTACTCAGGCCGAGCACTCACACCAAACCTGTGAATGTGATGGGTTGCATTCCATTCCCAATAGCCTGTTTACAGAGTCCATCAGCAAGACATAGTCATTTGCAAACAAGATACAAACTCATTGTAATCATCCTGACAAAATAATGATGAATTGAAAATGGGGGACCCTGATGTAAACAAGACTAAATTCTTTCTCTGGTCTGCATCCCCTTAACAATTGTGTGTATTGAGCCGTACTGTATTGTACCCATTCTGCAATCTGTTAATACAATTTCCAATCAATCAATCAATAATGGGAATGGAACACTGGTGCATTAATGTTTTATTAATGTACGCTGTCCCCATGGTTCAAATAAATAAAGTTAGTAAACCTATACCCGTGTTCTAATGGTTTCTCTCTTTTTGGGTTTGTTTATTCTGCAGGAGGATGCAAATACGGCTTCTGAAAGCACACAGACAGTGCCTGTAAACGTTTTATCATGCATATCTTGTATTACTGTGTTCATAATTGCTAATTGAAGCACCATATAATAAATGTTCTTTCACCATAAACCTTTCAAATTTGTTTATTATTTGTCACAACAATACTTGTTTCTGTATGAGCTCAAAAAAAGTCAACCAACGAACTAGATTCTTGTAACGGATCTCCTCTCTGGTAAACAAGAATACCCTGAAGACTCTGGCAGGAGCACTCATTCAAGGGTACTATGACTATGCTTACCTCATGGTACCAAAGCACCTCAAAGGCGCTTAAAACGTTTATGTCACAAATGTAATGGTAAATGGTAAATGGCTGCTTTTTTATATAGCGCTTTTATCCAAAGCGCTTTACAATTTGTTACTCACATTTTTACCCATTCACTCACACATTCACACACCAACGGCGGAGGCAACCATGCAAGGTGCCAACCTGCTCATCGGGAGCAATTAGGGGTTAAGTGTCTTGCTCAAGGACACATCAACACGCTGCCCGGGAGGAGCGGGAATCGAACCGGGAACCTCCGGATTGCCAGACGACTGCTCTACCTCCCGAGCCACTGTCGCCCCAGTGTATCAGTACTAAATACCTATATGTCCCTATGCCATAAATGTCATGTATGTTGTGTATTTCATAAATGTCTATATGAATTGAAAATGGGGGATCCTGATGGAAACAAGACAAACGTCTTTCTCAGGTCTGCATCCCCTTAACAATTGTATGTATTGAGCCGTACTGTATTGTACCCATTCTGCAATCTGTTAAATAAAGTTTTCATTAATTCATTCACTCAGTGTGTCGTTTACATGGAGAAATGGCGCCACCGCTTGGAAAAATGCGGTATTGCACCCCTGGTATTAAAAAAAAAAAACTAGGTAGACGGCCCCCCCCCTAACCCCCCCCCCCCCATCGCCGTCACTCGCCACGCCCCCAAATCTGTCCCCCCCACACATTGAGAGAGAGTTACGCCAGTGGGCTCAGCGGAGCAACAACACAATCATCAAATTTGCTGACGACACAGTAGTGGTGGGCCTGATCTCTGCAAACGACGAGAGGGCCTACCTGGAAGAGGTCAAGGTCCTGGCGGGATGGTGCCAGGAGAACAGACTCTCCCTGAACGTCAGCAAAACAAAGGAGATGATTGTGGACTTTAGGAGGTCGGGGGTCAAGGACTACAGCCCCCTCAGCATCGACGGGGCACCGGTTGAGAGAGTGAACAGTTTTAAGTACCTCGGAGCCCACATATCCGAGGACTTGACATGGACCACACACATTGACAGTGTTGTGAAGAAGGTACGACAACGCCTCTACTTCCTCAGGCGCCTAAGGAAGTTCCAAGTCAGTCAGAAGATCCTTAAGAACTTCTACTCATGTACAATAGAGAGCATCCTGACTGGCAACATCACCTCCTGGTTTGGGAATAGCACTGCACAAGACCGAAGCAGACTACAAAGAGTGACACGTTCAGCGGAACGCACAATTGGAGGGGGGCTTCCCACCCTCCAGAACATTTACAACAAGCGGTGCAGGGGTAAGGCTAAGAGAATCATCAAGGACTCCAGCCACCCGAACAACTGCCTCTTTGAACTGCTGCGGTCAGGCAAGCGATACCGGAGTCTCAAGGCGAGCACAGAAAGACTCAGAAGAAGCTTCTATCCCCAGGCCATCAGGCTGCTCAACGAACAATAAACACTATGCAACAACCATCAAATGCACACAGCACACACATCCACACGCACACACTCACTTTAAACAAACAACACACTGCAGCACCCACTCTCCACACTTTAGATCACCTAAACACACTTTATACTTATTGATAAAGGATTTGCACTACAACTCGTACACCTTACTGTAAATTGTACCTAAATTGTACCTCATCCCATTTCTGCTTTGCACTATATAGTATTGTATATTAGTATATTGCATAGTATATTGTATATTGTATGGTAACTCAGTTACTTCTAGTCTGCATCGAACATTGTACATATGTCTATACTGAACACTGGGACCTCTATTTTTACTTCTTTTTACATGCTACTTTATTTTATTTCATACTTATCTTGTCTAGCACAGTCTCTGGAGCGTAACAGTAAGAAGCATTTTGTATAAAAGTATTCTGTACTTCTGTATGACAACTATTAAAGAAACTTGAAACTTGAAACTATAATATAATTTAAGTATTAATTAATGTTCCCACTTGGAAGGGACAGATAGGGGTAGGGCATGATACACTTAGGCTTCTTCCTACTCCTTTTCGAACAGTGATATGTATATTTTTTATTGTTTGTCTTTTTTTATTCTTTGTTTTTTCAAATCATGTTCGAAATAAAGATAATAATAATAATAATAATAATAAATAATAATTCATTACATTTATATAGAGCTTTTCTAGACACTCAAAGCGCTCCCCACAATGTAGGGTAGAAATTGCCTCCTTCACCACCACTGGTAGCACCACTGGTAGTGGTGAAGATTCATTCATTCATCACACTCAGAAGAAGCTTCTATCCCCAGGCCATCAGGCTGCTAAACGAACAATGAACACTACACAACAACAACCATCAAACGCACATAGCACACACATCCACACGCACACACTCACTTTAAACAAACACACTGTAGCACCCACTCCACACACTTTATAGCACACACTCACTTTAAACAAACACACTGTAGCACCCACTCCCCACACTTTATATTTATTGATGAAGGATTGCACTACAACTCGTACACCTTACTGTAAATTGTACCTAAATTGTACCTCATCCCATTTCTGCTTTGCACTATATAGTATTGTACATTAGTACACTGCATAGTATTGTATATTATATGGTAACTCAGTTACGTCTATTCTGCATTGAACATTGTACATATGTCTATACTGAACACTGTGACCTCATTTTCTACTTCTAAATTACATGCTATACTATGTTATTTGATACTATCTTGTCTAGCACAGTCTCTGGAGCGTAACAGTAAGAAGCATTTTGTATGAAAGTATTCTGTACTTCTGTATGACAACTATTAAAGAAACTTGAAACTTGAAACTCATCAACAACAACAACAACAACAACATCAACAACAACAACAACAACAACAACAACAACAACAACAACAACAAACTAAATCTGGTCAGAACAATTTATTTGACCACGTCGGCCACACCCACGCAACTTCATAATATCATCTGAGGTCATACTTGTTGCCATGGCTGTTGTCACAACTTTCCCCAGAGCAAACTGAATTTGAAAAGTTAGCTGGGGATGGCAATTGTGCCTAATTGATTCAAGAGATCTTGTTGTTCCAAACTAGAGACAGCCGGTATAAACTTGTGTCTTCAATATCGCAAAGGCAAGGACAAATATAAAAAGTCAATGTATATCTGTTAAAGGGGTAAAACCCCTGGAATAACTGTGACAAAGAAGTAAAAATGTGTAGTTCGATACATACATTAAGAAATTATTCTAATATAAGGTGATACATAAATATAAAACCTTATTATTATCCTAATTATATTTTATTATAACATAACTGTATTAAAATCATGACAAAAAGATATATATATATACACGTATAAAAACGAATAAATAAATGTGGTAACATTTTGTATATAAAACTATGAAACTTTTGTAACCTTTAGTTTTTGCAAAATGATTGATGATGATACTGAATTATGTTTTTTTGTTTGTTTTTTTGTAAATAATGTAATGTAAAAAGGGTAGGCAATTATAAGCCTCGGCTTCAGCCTACACCTTTTCTGTAATTTTCTTTCTTTTATAAATGTTCTCCTACTGTACATTGCTTTGTAAAAGAAGACCGAAATAAAATCATGAATTAATTCATACTAGAGGAAAGCCATGAACAAGAGAGGGGAGAGAGGCTGTTTCCAAGTCAGCCAGGTGCTCTGCCTGGAAACACTTACAAGGAGAGTGCGCTCAATTGACCATAATTCACACATATGGAAACGGGTGGAATGGAACCCAACCTAAGCATGAAATAAGAGCAAAAATGTCTACCGTTTGAATATGGTCAATAGAGTACAAATCTCCACCGGGCAACATATTTGTTCGGAAAAAAAGTGATTGATTTGGGGACAATGACATGTCTGGATTGGTAGCCAGCGTTGTTGTCAAATGCACTGTTGACTATACATCATATTTACAGTTTGTCAATCATATGTAAACGCTAAATAAATAGTCTAGAACACGGTAACACTTAGGTTAACAGTGGGTTGTCACCTCTTTAAAGGGAAAGGTGCAAAATAAAGCTTTTGAAATTAGTTTACCCAATTATGAATTATGGTTGTATGTCTCTATCCATTGTCATATTTGTCTGATGTCTTTTTTACGAACTGTATAAATGATTGTATAATATATATTATCTTTTTCTTTTTTGTTTACACTGTTATCGCAGACTGATGCAGCACTGATGTTCCTAGTAAATGTTCCCCTCTGGGACAATACAGTTTATTCTTATCTTATCTTATCTTATCTTATTATACGTTATTAACAGAAAAGCTTGCTAGCATATTAGCTTCCTGGTTCTTTGTCACTGGCACCAGTCGAGTGACAGGTGGTTATCAAGCAGCTGTTACACATGGTGGCGAAGCTAAATTATTAATTAATTGATTGATTGATTGATTGATTGATTGATTGAATTGATTGAACATTTTATTAACAGAATGGGTACAATACAGTACGGCTTAATACACACAATTGTTAAGGGGTGGCAGACCAGAGAAAGACTTTCGTCTTGTTTACATCAGGGTCCCCCATTTTCAATTCATAACATTTATAACATTTATGACATACACGACATACAGTACTGTTACATCCAGACATTTATGACATACAAGATATACAAATATACAGTACTGTTTATTTACAGACAGAGTTTCTAAAAGAGAATATAATATATGGGGGGGGGGGGTTGGACATTTACCGGGGCCAGTTTCGAATTGCGGCCTCCCATAGGTGCTTTTTTAGAGCGGTTTTGAAGGTGGGTAGGGATTCACATTATTTTACGGCTGTGGGTAGGGCGTTCCACATTGATGTGGCATAATTGCGAAATGTGTTTAGTCCCTTGTTTGAGCCGAATCTGGGTTGGACATGATTTGTGGAACTCCCTCTGGTGTTGTGGTCGTGGAATTCACTGACCTTTGGGAAGTATTTCGACATGTACATGGGTACCTTAGTGGTGTAGTGTATCTTGTAGACCAGGCCCATTGCAAGTTGCTGTACTCTGTCGTCTACTCTAAGCCATCCTAGGTTGTCAAAATGGGCAAGGGTGAGGTGGGTTTTCGGAGTAATGTCAAGCAGTAATCTGACCAGTTTGTTTTGTGATGTTTGTAATCTTGTTTTTTAGTACCTTTGAGGTGCTTTAGTACCATGAGGTGCAAGCATAGTAATAATAATAATAATAATGCAGGACCTGTTCAGAGGTCTTTAATTGGCATGCAATTATCCTCAATGTTTTAGCGGTTAGCACACACGGTTAGCACACACACACACCGGAACACACACGCATGCATTGTCTTTGTAGGATCGCCGATGCGATTCGTCTCTGCGCTTAACCCATCCCCTTGTCCTTCCCCCCAAGGGCAGCCGGGAGCAGACAGGCGTCGGTGAGGGCCGCGCCCAGGGACCAATACAAGTGCTCCTGCCCGTCTTCGTCAAGGACGCCACAGCGTTAGCGATCTGTTGTTGTGCATGTTTTTCCATTGGGTTTATCTTATCGGGGGGGAAACCCTTGCGAGCACGGGGAGAACATGCAAACTCCACACAGAAAGGCCTGGGAGATACCCCACCTGGGTACCTGGCATCATGGAAACCTGGTCCCCAAGCCGGAATCGAACCCTGGACCTTCTTGCTGTGAGGCGACAGTGTTAACCACTACACCACCGTGCCATAGTAGTCGTAGTACTCCTGTTAGAGTTGTTGATGCTGGTAATAACAACACCAGCTCACAAGCCACGGCAATGGGGGGGGGGGGGGGGGGTCGGCTGCTGATGGAGGCGCAGTGTTCAGGGTAACAGAGCATGAGGTGAGGCGGACCTTTAAAAAAGTGAATATCAGGAAGGCAGCCGGTCCGGACGGCATCCCCGGCCGCGTCCTAAAAGTCTGTGCCGACCAACTGGCCCCAGTATTCACTGACATATTTAACCTGTCCTTAGAACAGGCTGTCATCCCCACCTGCCTGAAGAAATCCACTATTATCCCTGTACCCA